>NW_026622705.1:0-28253 GCF_028826965.1 Penicillium alfredii
ATATATATAAATATGGATAACAAGACTTGAACTTGTAAAGTAAAAACTATTCCGTCCTAAGCGGAACCTGGTTACCAATTTCAGCATACCCATATATTATATACCCGTTTAGCCATATACCCGTGTTTTGCTCGAGATAAGATTTGAACTTACAACCTAATCAGCTTCAGTGATTCGCTCTACCAATTGAGCTTCTCAAGCCTTAATGTTTATGGAGTTATCAGGACTCGATCCTGAAATAACGATATGCAAAATCGCCGTTTTACCAGTTAAACTATAACCCCTTAATATATCCGAGAAACGATTCGAACGTTTACGACCTGCGTCACTCAAGCTTAAGTTGAGACTGTCTACCAATTCCAGCACTCGGACTATAAGACTAAAATGATTTGAACATTTACTCAAACCATCATGAGTGGTTCGCTTTACCGATTAAGCTATAGTCTTTTGCGGATTTAGGAGTTGCACCTAAAGCTTGTGGACATGAGCCACATATGTTTCTATTACAACAACCCGCATTTAACTTTATAACCATTTTAATTCAAAATCGTTTAGACTTTAAGAGATAGGCGATTTGAACACCTGACCTTTCGCGTGTAAAGCGACAGCTCTACCAACTGAGCTAATCTCTTTTATTTATTTAACCCAAGGGAGATTCGAACTCCCGCACTAACAGTGAAAATGTTATGTCTTAACCACTTGACCATTGGGTCTTTATTATAATTATACATACATATGTAAATATGTATTTAAAGCCTTATGCAAGTATCGCACTCACTTCTACCGATTACAAAACGGTTGCATTACTTTTATGCTAAAAAGGCTAAATAAAAAAAAATTTATGTGTAATTTTTAGTATATTAAATATTAGTACTTTATATCTAAAAATGTTACATTAGTACAACTAAAGCCTATGAATTATTATAATAATATATAATAATTATACTCGTAGTGTTCTTCTACGTTTAAAAGTATAATAAAGTTTGTTTCGCGTTTGAAATGCTTTCAACGCTTATCTTATATCGATGTAGCTTTCCTGCTATGCCTATAGGATCAAAAAGCTTTAGTATAAGCTCTCGATATATAAATATATATATATATATATATTTATATATACTATAAACAACAGGTAAACCATAGATCAACGTACCCAACTCCTTTCGTACGAAGGGGCTATCTCTAACCTACTTTGACTTCCTCTAGAAGATAGAAACCATACTGTCTCACGACGTATTAAACCCAGCTCATGTAGCTCTTTAATCGACGAACAGTCGAACCCTTCATGATTTCTACATGCACGAGGATGAGCTAAGCCGACATCGAGGTGCCAAACCGCGCACTCAATTTGTACTCTCTTGCGCAAATTAGCCTGTTCAATTTATGTTATCATAAAAGATTTTGCTTTTATTTCCATTTTTCTCAAAACGGTTCAGACTATTTCATCATCTTTATTAATTATTATTAAGAAAGGGAAAATTGAAAAAAATTTTTTTTTATATACTACTTATTCAACCTTTAACTCCAAAAGCTCCAACACGGGAAGTAGAATTTATCACAGAATGTTGAATATTAGGTTTATAGTTTTTTCTTATCATTGGTGTAGAACCACCCAAAACTGAAGAATAAATATTTTTTAATTGTCCTTTATGTTTAGTTCTACGTTGAGATCTTGTAGCTGTAAAACGTTTAGATAATCTACCTGCAACTTCTAATCTAATACCTGATATTTTTTTATATTTTATATTATTTAATATAATTTTATTCAGGTATTTTGTATTTGTTTTATCTTGTTGCATTAGATCATTTATTAAATTATTAGTATCAAAATTATTTATAGTAAAAAATTTTTTTGATTTTTTAATTAATTTAATTTTTTTAATTTTTGCATTATCTATTAAAAATTTAAGATATGCTGGTACTTTTCTTTTTCTTCTTATTTTTAATTCTAATGGTTGTGTTAAAATTTTACTATTAAAATTCAAATATTTTAAATTTATTATATTAAATTCAACATTTTTATTAAAAAATTTTTTTATTAAATTAATTAAACCTTGTAGATAAGAATTTTCAAATTTTGCCTTATTTATATAAATAATTTGTTTATAAAACAAATAATATTTTAACATTTTTAAACTTTTTTTTATAAATCTTTTATAAAAAATATTTTGTATTGAATGTATTTCTGAATTATATTTAGGTAAAACATTTATTAATTTTGTACTTTTTTGTTGTTGTAATATATTTAATCCTACAAATTTTATATATTTTAATCTTTTACTTAAAGAACTTTTTTTTAATAATTTATTATATTTGTTTTCTAATTTAATTAAATAATTAAGTTTTTGTCTATTATATACATATAATGTTATATTTACTTTATCATTAGTATGTTTAAATTCTCCATCACTAATAAATATTTTATTACTTGACATTTTTCTATATCTACGAAGTAACATTTTTTTCTTTTTCTTACTAAAGATTCTAATTCTAAATGATATGAATTAAAATATCCTTTAATTAATTTCATAACATATTTACTTTTAATAGAAATTAAACTTATAGTATTTTTATTATAAACATATATACTACTTTTTCAATTTCTTACTACAGGAATTATATCTTTATTATTATAAACTTTATAATTATCTAAAGATTTTTTATTATATGTATTATTTAATTTTGATTTTATAATATTTAACATAAATATAAATATTTAAATATTAATATAATTAATATAATTAATTATATAACATTAAAGCCTGGAAAAACCAAGTCTATTACATTATTATCATTTTTATAGCAATAATAATTTTTATACCAATAAAATTAATTAGATTATATATATTGTAACTAATAAAGATGTTGGGCATAAATTAAAAAAGGATTATTGTTAGCAATACTCACCTTTTAGTCGTTGAACGTCCTTATTTTGTTTTATCTTAACGATAACATTCGCTAAAAATAAGTTTCGCTTCAAATACACTTAAAAAAATATAAGCTGTTTTTGAAATTTACCCAATATATTACTAATATTTTTTAATATTAGGGGACTCACAGTCATAAATCCCTAGCGTAACTTTTTCTTTAATCCAAGACCTTTCCTTAATGCATCTTGTGATCATATGCCCCGCTTACGCGACTGATAGACTTGTAAGTCAAACAGTAAAGCAAGATTAAGCCATTAAACTTTTAAAGTATTAATAAGCATTATATTAATATAGGTAAAATACTATATTAATATAACAATAAAAACTTTTATATATTAAAGTTAAAAATACATCTATTTCCCACATAGTTAAAATCTTACTTAATATCAAACTATGTGAACTTAATCGAAGTATAAATGTATAATTATGATTATAATTATAGCAAATTAAAATATTTGTATATAAATATACAAATTTACAGAATTAACTTTGGATATACCCAGGTACTTTTTGTGGGATCTGTGCCCCGCATAAACTGCCTTACAATCATTAAAAGTATCTATAAGGATATAAATAAAGGTGTTTCATTATTATCTTTCAACTACCTTATACACTATAAATGATCCTGGTTTTTCACTCTTATAATTGCTAACAGTAAAGCTGCATAGGGTCTTCTCGTCTATCTAGAGGTAAACAGTATCTGCACTGCTATTCCAATTTCACTGAGACAATCATCGAGACAGCTGTTGTATCGTTAAATCATTCATGCTGGACCGCATTTAACGGCCAAGGTATTTCGCTACCTTAGGACCCTCATAGATAAGGCCGCCATTCATCAGGTTATTCTTCAAAACCTCAGTTATAAACCAAGCTATTTCCGTTTTCTTCCCAACATTGGGCAGACATCACACTCAATACTTTGATATTTTATCTTGCGAAGTGCTGTGTTTTTATTAAACAGTCGTACAACACTATTTTATGACTCCTATAAACATTAATTTAATTAATCATATCCCCTTAAAAATAAGGATGAGTATTTAGACCTTATAATGTCACGTAAATTTTGTTTAACTTACATACTCAAGTTTTTAATATGTCAAATCAATGAAAATGGCCCTCCTTATTCCGAAGGTACAGAGTAATTTTGCCGAGTTCCTTAATGATTGTTCTCTCAAACGCCTTTGTATACTCTACTTGCTTACTTGAGTTAGATTCTAGGTACGGTTATTATATAGACTTAATTTTTAATTTTAGTTTGTTTTCGTATAAAATATTCAATATAAAATAATAGTTATTTCATATTAAATAACATTTATAGTTATTTTTTATATATTTTAGTCTTATTATTTTATAAATAAATAACTTATTATTTTTTTTGTCCTAATTTTCTTTTATATAGAATTATTTTATCTATACAATATTAACTATATAAACATTTATATATATGTATATTCCTATTATTATAGTAAGTTATCATTAATAATAATAATAATAAATATATATATTATATAACAAGAATAAATAAAATATATACTATAATTATTACAATTATAATAAAATTATCAAAGACTAATAGTACTAATCGATATATATATATTTATTATATATAGTACACTTAAGTAATAAATTTTTTCCAGAACCTTTACTACTTTTAAAGGTTTTGCTATTCTTATTAAATTATTAAAATTTATCTAAATTAACTTCATCAAAATTATCCTTTGATCAATTTTCTTAGAAACCGATTTACGGTAGAATGCCATAAGCTTAAGGCGAGGCTAAATGCCTTTTTCGTTACTCATGTCAGCATTCTCTCTTGGATTTAATACAGTGGTATACTTCCTTAGGTGATTTAAGGATTACTGTTTTTTACACAGTAAATTGTATAACCTAACTAAAAAAAAAAATTATTATAGTCCTAATTATAAGCTAAAAAAAAATTTTTTCTAACTTATTATCTCTACAATATAAAACCATATATAGTTTTAATAATAAATTGTTAAAAAATTACGATAAAGAATTTTTATATTCTATAACTTGCTTATAAATTTATTATTAAATTTATTATTCTTTTTATAGCTATAATTACATTTATTAAAAATATAAAAATAAAATATTTTTATCCAATGTTCCGCTACCCCACATATTTATGTGTACAAGGTTTCGGTATACTATTTTAGATCCGTTAAATTTTCGGAGTTTTTCCCTATAAAAAAAAATTTTTTTTGATCAGTGCTCTGTTACGAGATCTTCAAAAAATGGCAGCTTCTAAGCCTATTTCCTGATTGTTTTTAAAATAATAACCTTTATTTCACTTAATAATAATTTTGGAACCTTAACTCTTGTTCTGGGCTGTTTCCCTTTAGACATACAACCTTATCGCACTATGTCCGATTATTTAACATTCATCTTTGCCCTTTCGAGTGCAAATACTCTCCGGTAAAGTCACTACAACCCCCCGATGTTAACAAATATCAATTTCAATTTCAATTTCCATAATATTGCTCGAGATCACAATTCTGTACCTGCTAAGATGTTAATTAAATTACCTACTTAAATAGGTTTCGCGGAAAACCAGCTATACTAGTCAGTTTTGTCTTTCACTAACTTACCACAGTTCCTCGGATATCTTTACAACGATAACCCGTTCGGGCATTTTAACCCTGACCATGGTAAGATCACTAGCCTTCGGGTCTAATTCTAGATACTTATTCATTTTCTCATAATTGGTTTATCTAAGCAAATACTAATCTAATACTCTAGAAGTACAATATAAATATTCTAAATTAAATCCTACATTTAATAGTGATTAATTACAAATTTTACCTCGCATTTAATCACTATAATAAATTTTATAAAGCAAATATAAAATTTATATGACTAATACAAAATTTAAACAGCTATTTATATTCCTTAAATAGAATATCCCGATCTTCAATGCTTGCATCTAAAATTAACTTGCTGACCCATTATGCAAAAGGTACGCTCTTATTATTTATTTAAAATTTAACTCGAGCTGCTTATAAAACTACTATTTCAGACTTTTCCCTCACGGTACTATTTCTCTATCGCGTATATATTTTCTTTAGTATTAGAGGAAGGTTCCCCTATATTCAAACAAATTTTTTTTCGTTTTACTTTTTTACAACATATGATTATACTTATACATACAAATATATATATATATATAAGTATATACACTTCTTGTTAATATTATATTTATATATACTATTGTTATTTAGAAGATACCAAATAACAATCTCGTTTGATTTATTTTCCTAAAGTTACTAAGATATTTCAATTCACTTTGGTTTTTTATAAGATTTTTCTGAGATCTCTACCCCAATGGGACTAGATGAATCTTTAAATATACAGCGAACCATCCATAATAGTTCCTTTTCATACGTATTTTGATTTATCAAATTATACGTCATTCATATTACCTATATTGTGGTATGATTTACCAGTTATATATACTCTTCAGGTTATTATGATTCGAACATAAAAAATCTTCAACCCAAATGAAGCGACCAGCCATCGGACACTAACCTGTAATTAAGATTATAATATAATTTTAATTTATATTTCTTACTAGAAATCAGAGAGTATATGATTCGAACATATGAAAGTTTTATCCTTAGCTAGACTCAAGCTAGCCGCCTTAAACCACTCAGCCAACTCTCTTTTTAGTACTTTTTTTTCTATATGGTTTTTTTGATTCTTCAGCGACTCGAACACTGAACATATCCTTATCAAGAATACACTTTACCAGTTAAGTTAAAGAATCGATTTCCTGTATAGAATATGCTCCTGTTATTAGTACTGTACATAACAGCCTTGCTATCGTATTGATAAAATAACATTCGTTCCACCCCACCTCCCTTATTATTATATATATATATATATATATATAAAATAAAATATCACTACATATTACCCTTTTTATGTCGAACATACACCCATTCTATACTATAAATAGAACCAAGAGCACTTAGATTTGAACTAAGAAATATAAGGTTGAAGCTTACAGTTTTACCTATTAAACTATGCTCTTCGGAAAAGAGATGAATCGAACATCTAAGTGAAAAAACACAATATTTAGCAAATATCTTACCCTACCAATAGCTACTTTTCCTCACCTTTAAAACATAATATATTATGTTTTAAAAATAAAAAACGAGTTAGACCGGTTTCGATCCGGCATCTATTTTCTCGACAAGAAAACCCTTTACCAATTAAGTTACTAACCCTACATATTTTTACGGCTAGTCGAAATCGAATCGACACGCTTTACTTGGAAGGTAAACAGTCTACCATTAACTTATAGCCATCATTATTTTAATTTATAAATTCATTATGACTAGCTGAATTCGAATCAGCACATCTTATATGGTAAATAAGCAGTCTACCGTTAACTTATAGTCATTATCACATTTTTTATAACTAAATATAAAAATTATTAATTTTAAGACTTATGGGATTTGAACCCATATTATAATGATTAAAAGTCACATGTTTTACCTTTAAACTAAAGTCTCTTAAATATAATTTTATAAAAAAAAATATATTAAATATATATATGTATATATTTAACTCTTTTAATATTTTAATAACCTCAATAATATACAGAAATATATAAGAAAAGTCATACAACGTCAACAAAGTGTCAGTATAATATACCTGATTCGTAACCAAGATGATGATGGTCTGTTAAATGGTATGCCACTAAACGTCATAATCCTACAGCTAAGAATGCTGTTCCTATAATAACGTGTAAACCGTGGAAACCTGTTCCAAAGTAGAAACATGATCCATATACACTATCAGAAATAGTGAAAGAAGATACTGTATACTCAACACCTTGAAAGAAAGTAAATATTATAGCTAATATTATTGTAACTACTGTTCCATATAAAGCTCCTTTTCTATTACCTTGGATTAATGAATGGTGAGCATATGTAATTGTTACACCTGAAGATAATAATATTATAGTATTTAATAAAGGTAATTCAAAAGGATTTACAGCTTGTATACCTAATGGTGGTCATTGTGCTCCTAATTCCACACTAGGTGATATGGCACTGTGAAAGAATGCTCAGAAAATAGCTAAAAAGAAGAAAACTTCAGAAATAATGAATAAACCTACACCTAAATTTAATCCTTTTTGAACTGCATTAGTGTGATTACCTAAGTAAGTACCTTCTGATATAATATCTCTAAATCATAAAGACATAACATAAATTACGTTAAACACAGCTAAAGGTACTAAATATTCAAATCCTTGGAATCCGTGCATAAATAAAACTGTTGCTGTTGTTAATACAAATAATGACACACTAGTAAATAATGGTCATGGTGAAGGTGACACTAAATGAAAAGGATGATTTTGAAAATTTCTTTTTGATTTATAAATCATATTTTTAATTTTTAATTAAGTGTTTAAATTTTTCATTATTTAACTATTTTTGTTTTATTGTAATTACAATTGCTCCTACCATACCTAATAATAATATTATAGAACTTATGATTAATCACATAGAATAACTAGTATACATTATATTACCTATACTAGCTATATGTGTTGGTTCTATAAGTGTACTGTCTCAACCTTTACTACTTACATAACCAATTTGTTGTTTTAAATCTACTATATTAAAAAACTCATTTTCTAATTGTACATTGTATACTTCGGAAAATGAATTTGATAAATAAGAAATTATAGTGTTATCTGTTAAATTTGAAGGTAATACTTGTCCTATTATATAATAGAAAAGTAAAACTGTTAAAACAGCTAAAGGTATATCATTATTAGTTTCACTTAAGAGTTCAGAAATTCTAATATTAATTAACATTAATATGAAAAGAAATAAAATTGAAACAGCACCTACATAAACTAGTATATAAGCTAATCCTATAAAATTATACCCTACTAAAATTAATAAACCTGCAATATTAACAAATAAACCTATTAAAAACAATACTGATACTACTGGATTTCTACTTACTATTGTTAATATACCTAAGAATATTGAAACTAAATAAATAATATCAACAAATTCTATTTTAAATCCGTTAGTTAAATAATCATTTAATAAAAATATATTATTCATAGATAAAAAAATTAAATCTATCACCATATTATACAAACAATAAAATATCAAGATAGAATTAGAAAAAATAATCTAATTAGGAAGAAAAGGAATCGAACCTTCGATAGCCTATAGCTATTGAGTTTACAGCTCAACCCGAAAACCAACAAACGGACCCTTCCTTAATAAAAAAAAAAAAAATACCATATTAATTTTTTTTATAATATATTAATATATTAATATTTAATTTTTTTTTTATGGCATTTTAATTTTATTATTTTTTTTTTGTTAATTTTTATACTCCCCGTGCAATTTCCATTACACGAACCTTATTTCGACTTAACACCAATTAAAGTTTTGCACACGAAAACATTCCTGCATATTAATATACCTAAATAAATATATAAAATATATACAGAATAAGTTAAACTTGATGCATCTTCTTCTTTCAGCGCCTGACGAGTGGTTAGTACCTAACTGATGAAAAGTTCACCGTGCCGTAGGTGATACACGATTACTAGTAATTCCTTATTCATATAGTCGAGTTACAGACTATAATCCATATTATATCCTTTTTTGGGGATTAGCTCCTTTTCACAATATCGCATCCCATTGTAAAGGCGTATGTGGCACGTCTATAGCCCACAGCATTAAGGCCATAATGACTTGTCTTAATCCCTATTATCTAGTCCAATATATTAGAGAACCACTTTATACAAATAAATAAAGCGAGGGTTTTCGTTAATTAAAGGAATTAACCAGATCTCACGACATTAACTAAAGACAGCCATGCAGCGCTTGTAACAATTTTTTATAAAAAGATATACAAGCTGTGGTAAGGTTTTTCGCGGGTCATCGAATTAAATAACATACTTCACTACTGGTTTCAGAAACGGTCTAATGATTTCAGTTTATATGTTGCCATAGTACTCTTGAGGTGGAATGCTTACACTTTCGTTTATACATTAAACTATTATCTAATATATAGCACTCATCATTGTCTGCTAGGACTAATAGGGTCTCTAATCCTTTTCGCTACCCCAGCCTTCGTCTCTCAACGTCAGTTATTAGATAGAAGGTTGCCTTCGCCTTCATCAGTCTCTCTGTTATCTTAGAATTATAACTCTACTTCAGAAATTCTTCCTTCTCATATATAACTCTAGTAAACAAGTACTCATTTTTAGAGCTTAATTTACCGTCTAGATACCCTTTAAACCCAATAAAGATAACTAACACTAGCCTCCTACGTATTACCGCGACTGCTGGCACGTAGTTTGGTCAAGACTTATAAATAGATTATGTCATTATATAAAACCTATTTAGAATTTTATGCGAGTTAATCGCTATTGTATTTTATAAATACATTTTCATTCTTCCAAGTTACTGGTTCAGCCTTTCGGCCATTGACCAATATTCCTCACTGCTGTACAAAAAGCATTGGGTTTTTTTCATTCCCAATGTGGTCGATCAACCTCCCAGTTACGACTACGGTTTTGCTAGAAAAGTCATTACCTTTCCTACTACTTACCCGAATAACGATTAACATCTAAAAGCGGATTATTTTCCTTTAATATATAAATTATTAATTTAATAATATATTAATATATTATAATAATCCATTGTATAAATAATGGTTTAGCACTATTTATATATTATAATATATTATTACTAAATAAACTTATACTTTTATAAGAGGATTTTGCCTCTTGCTTAAAGGTAGTCAAAATTATATTTACTCACCTGTTCACCACTACTATTTATTTTTTTAACTAAATAGTCGTACGATTAGCATGTGTCAAGTACTTGGATAGTGTTCAATTAGAGCCATCATCAAACTCTTTATTTTATATTATGTTATATTATGTTATTCATAATACCTATATTGTGTTATATATGGCATAATTTTTTTCATAACTTACGTTATTCTAAAAAAAAGATATAATTAAGCCAGTTTCTGTTTAATTTTTATAATTCTAAATTAAAACTAAGCACAGGATTAATGTTCGCAATCATATTTATTAATTTTTAGTTTCTGTTTAAATCCTTATATTATTACAATGCTTAAATTATTTAAACATATATGCATAACAAGTATTGGACTTTCCTACTTATTTAAAATTTTATATCTTTTTTGTGGTAAATATAATATATTGAAATAAATGAAAACTATATTATTTTCATAGTAATAAATTACAAATATTATAATTTTTTAATTAAAAATTTAATATTTAATTATAAATATGTATTTGATATACTTTAGATTTAGATATTTAACTATTTTTTTTTAGTTTTAATAATAATTAGTGTAAATCTAAACCATCTTTAATATAAGAACAAGCTAAAACAACAAAAACTTGAGCTTGAATAAATGCTATAGCTAATTCCAATCCTGAGAATGCTATAATAAATGCTAAAGGTACTAAACCTAAGAAGAAGAATAAAATACCACTAGTCATAATATTATAAGTAAATCCACTTAAAATACTTAAAAGCATGTGACCACTCAAAATATTTGCAGCTAGTCTTAATCCTAATGATACATTTCTAGATAAGTATGAGATAAATTCTATTAAAACTAATAAAGGTAATAAAACTAAAGGACAACCTGAAGGTACAAACAATGAGAAAAAACTTTAATCCATGTCTTTGAAAACCTAATATTGTTGCACCTAAAACTACAGTAAAACTAATTGAAAAAGTTAAAATGAAATGTGATGTTGATGCAAAACTGTATGGTACTAAACCTATTAAATTATTTACTAGTATAAATATGAATAATACATACATAAAAGGAAAAAACATTTGTCCCTTATTAGGATTAATTTGATTTATTACTATACCGTGTACTGTAGCATATATACTTTCTTGACTTATTGATCAGTTGTTTGCTATTATTTTATTATTTGTTCCTAATAAGCTATATGTTAATATTAAAAAAATACTTATAGATATATATAAACCTATGTTTGTTAATGATAAGTGTAAATTACCTAATAAGTTGGCGTTAAAAGAAAATAAATCTCTAACTTCAAATTGGTCTAATGGACTTAATACAAAATCTAAATGACGCATATAATTATTTGTTAATAATATATATAAATACTAACTTAAAGTTTTCAAAAAGAAACTCAATATTGAGATTTTAATAATAATTATAATTATTATTAATTTAGCTATAAAGATAAAATATCTTTTTACTATAAAATTATATATTTATTATAATTTATTTATATAAATACGTGAAATAAAAGTACGTACAAATTTAGGTAAAATAAATTTAGTAAATGCATATATTAATACTGTTAATATTACAAAAGCAAATACTACTTGATTTACAAAAAAGAAAGGTACTAATTGTGGCATATCAAAAATATTAATTTAATTGTTTTGATAATTTCTTAATTTTTATCATAACTCTAAAAGATTTAAGGATAAAAAAAATTCATAAAAAATAGCCCTTAAGATGAATCGAACATCTATCAAAATATTAACAGTATCCCGCTCTACCATTGAGCTATAAGAGCTATAATAATAAAAATTCTAAAATTTTATTACAATTCTTACCTAAGATTCGAACTCAGATCAAAATATTAGAAGTATTCTGCTCTACCATTGAGCTAGTAAGAATAATAGTATATTTATATAATTATATACTATTAATAATTTATTATTAGTATTATATTTTAATTTATATTGTATATTAAAGAAGAAACTGAATAATGTAAACCGTCTAAAATAGGAGATGGATATAAACCAAATAATACTGTAAATATTACAAATATTAACAACATTATAAACTCTCTTCTAGTTACATCTCCAATATTTTCTACAAAGTAAACAGAGTAAGAACCACCAAAAGCTATTCTATTATACATAAATATAGTATAAGCTGCAGATAATACAATAGAAGTACTAGCTAATACACCTAATATAGGCATTCTTTCAAATGCACCGTACAATGACATAAATTCACCTAAGAAATTTAATGTTAAAGGTGTACCACTATTACCTAAAGATAATATAAAAAATAATACAGAGAATATAGGCATAATCTGAGCCATTCCTCTGTAGTATGTAATTAATCTAGTAGAAGATCTATCATATAATATACCTCCAGCACAAATAAATAATCCTGGAGATACAAAACCGTGAGCTAAACCTAAAACTATTGCACCCTCAATACCCTGTATTGTATTACTAAAAGCACCTATTAAATAAACAGCTGCGTGAGATACCGAAGAATAAGCTATAAGTTCTTTAATATCTATTGTTCTTAATGTACTAAAACTTGCATAAATTATAGTTATTACACCTATAACATATATTATATATGTATAATTTATAGAAGCTTTTGGTAAAAGTGGTAATATTAATCTAAATATTCCATATAGACTTAATTTTAATACTATTCCTGCTAATATAATACTTCCTGATAAAGGTGATTCAACGTGAGCTTTTAATAATCAAGTATTTAAAAAAATTACTGGTGTTTTTACAGCAAAAGCTATAAATATACCATAAAATAAAAATAATTGTGTTATATAGCTAAAATTTGCCTTTGATAATGCATCAAAATCTGTTGTACCCATTATTGAAGACATTACTATTATAGATAATAGCATAAACAATGATCCCAATAGAGTATATAAAAATAAATAAAAACTAGCTCTTACTTTATTACTTGAACCAAATAATCCTATTAATAAGAATAAAGGTGGTAATATACTTTCAAAAAAAATATAAAATAATAAAACATCTAATACTAAGAATACAGCTAACAATAATGTTTCTAATAATAACATTATTACTGCAAAAGATAAAACATTTTGAGATTGTATTGAGTTTCAATTTGATAGTATTGCTATAGGCATTATTATAGTTGTTAATAATACAAAATATATAGATAAACCATCTACACCTAAATATATATCAAAATAACTTATTTGATAATGTTCCTCAATAAATTGAAATTGTTTACTACTAAAATCAAAAAGTATAAACATAATTAACGAAACAACTAAATTTATTATTGATGTAGTTAAGGCTATAGATTTTATCTTTATATTATTTATTAATGATAAACCATAATTTGCCTCTATTGTTACAATACTTATTCCTATTAACGGTATTAATAATAATAATAAAGACATAAATATTTAATAATAATATTTTTTTTATTTTCTACTTATTAAATATATAAATATATTTAGTTACACCTTATGTATGCCATAAAGATAGTTATATTATTAAATAATATTATATATATATATATATTATATAAATTAATATGTATTATTCAATAATACTATATTGTATTATAGTTATACAATATTATAATAAATATACATAATAAGACTGTATATACTTATTATCTATTTGTTTTATTATAATCATTTATTAATTTTTCTATATTATTTCCATAAATTTCAACAAATCTAGCATAACGAGTTGCCACATTAGGTATTTCACCTGGACGATCAAAAGACGGATTATTTCAAAAAGATGAATCAATATTACTAATATCAAAAGTTGTATTTGTATTTGATGTTTTATTCGTATTTGTATTTGTATTTCTATTTGAGGGTCTATTAGATCCTGTTCTATTACTATTTTCATTTTCATTTTCCTCATTTAATATTCTTCCTAAGCCCATAAGATTTCTAATATCTTCAGGATCACCACCATCACCTGATGTTCCCCCGTCATTATTACCACCTTTATTATTATTAGGTAAACCTCCAGATATTTTTACTAAAAAACAATCAATAATATTACTTATTGATTGTTCAATTAGGTATATTCCAATTAATAATAAAATAATTCCTATTATTATTAATAATATTGTGGTGGTTTTACTATATAAATCTTTATTAATATAAGTATATAATAATAATGTAAGACCTAAATAAACAAAAATTAAACCTAGTATAAAATAAGTAAATACTAATAAAATAGGTGAATTATTGTGTATTTGAATATACATAAGACTAACTATAATAAATGTAATACTTATTAATTTATATAAAAAAATTATTTATTAATTCATTATAAAAATTTTCTAAATTATTTAATAAATTACTTGTAATATATATTATGGAATTGTCTCTAACTCATATATAAGTAGAAATAATTCTAGGTTTTACTAAGAAATATGTAAATAAATAATACAACATGTATTCAGGATCTAAATCAAATATTTTATTTATAATAAATCAAAAAGCTATTAAATTAATAAATTCCATTATTATATCTATCTTTACAAAGGCCAACTTAAAGATAGATGTGCATGTGTTGAATGCGTATACTATTTTAGTTATAACAAATAAAATGGATAAAAATAAGACAAAGTAAAACATTGAATATAATGTTAGAACTATAAAATAGTAGAAGGCAACACATCCAACGCTGATAATACCAAAGGGTACAAAAAAATTAACGATATTACTAAAGGTAATAATACAATTCAACAAACTGACATTAATTGATCAAAACGTATTCTAGGAAAAGAAGCTCTAGTTCAAATAAATACAAATATTAATAAAGCAGTTTTAAATGCTAAATTTAAAGGAGAAGAAGACATATCCATATACAAAATATTTAATCATAAATAATCTATATTAAATAAAGAATTTAAATAATTTATTAAATTATCTACAGGTAAAATAAATAAATAACCACCTAAAAATAAAATACTATTTAAAACACAAATTAAAACTATACTACCATATTCAGCTAAAAAAAAGAAAACAAAAATACTAGCAGAATGTTCTGTCATAAAACCACTAACTAGTTCTGATTCTGCTTCTGCTAAATCCAAAAGGAGCTCTATTTGTTTCTGCTATAGAACCTATAAAAAATATTATAAATAAAGGAAATAAAGGTAATAAGAAATACACTACTCTTTGTGATTCTACAAGAGTAATTATATTTAAACTACCTGTTAATAATATAGTTAATATAATTACAGAACTTAATATTAATTCGTAACTAATTAATTGAGCTGTACTTCTTAATGAACCTAAAAACGCATATTTAGAATTAGCAGATCAACCAGCTAATAATATTCCATATGTAGCTAAAGAAGAAACAGCTAACATATATAATATACCTAAATTATAATCTGACACAAATAAACCAGAACCAAAAGGAACAACTAAATAACCTAATAAAGAAAAAATTAATGTTATTATAGGACCAAGGAAAAATAGAATTATATTGGCTTGTGTTGGTGCAACATACTCTTTTAATAATAATTTTAAAGCATCAGCAAATGCTTGTAATAAACCGTAATAACCTACTGCATTAGGACCTAATCTTCTTTGCATACTGGCCATAGTTTTCCTCTCAGCTATAGTAACAAAAGCAACCGAAAGTAATACAGGGACTATTAGCAATAATCCTTGTATAACCGAAATGACATTTTCCATTCATTAAATTATTAATAATTAGAATATATTATTTATATAATTTAATTTTTTTACAACTTGCAGTTTTTTCAATTATATAAACATATATTAATTAAGGTACTCATTAATACTTATATAAATATTTATATAGTATCATGTATTTATTTTAATATTATTAAAATGAAAAAAAAAATTTTTTAGTTTTAATAACTATACTAGTTATTAATTAAATATAATACAAATATATATTTGTATTATATCTATATTGTAATATATTTATAATATATCTTATATACAGTAGATTATTTTTATACTTTAGATAAGTAAAGGAGTTCGGGGAACTCGAATCCCTTTATTTCGATTTGCAATCGAAACGCAGAACCTTCTACTCAAACTCCAACATTATCATAGTTATGTATAAATTAAATACAAAATCATAATAAAATTATTTATTTATTATTTTTTAGTTGCTAATTCTACTAAACTATTTTCTATAATACTTACCACAGGTACTATTATAAAGAAATGTGCAAAATATAAAACAGTTGATATTTGTCCAAACTCAATAAATGGTGTTTCAACGTGTTTTGCACCTATTTGCATTAATACTAAAAAGTTTGCTACAAAAATAAAGAATGCTATTTTACTTAAAGGTCTAAATTGCACTCCTCTTAATTTAGATAAATCAGTTACAGGCATAACCATTAAAGCTAATATAGCTGCAAACATAGCAATAACACCTAATAATTTATTAGGTATAGATCTTAAAATTGCATAAAAAGGTAGTAAATATCATTCTGGTACAATAGCAGGTGGTGTTTGCATTGGATTAGCCATTACATAATTTTCACTATCTCCTAATGCATTAGGCATAAAGAAAACAAATATAGATAATACTATAAAGAAAATAAATATAGTAACTAAATCTTTAAACACAAAATAAGGAGCAAAAGGTAATCTATCATAATTTCCTGAAATACCTAAAGGATTACCAGATCCTACTGTATCGTGGTAAGCTATTAAATGCATCATTACTAACGCAGCTAATACAAAAGGTAATAAAAAGTGTAAAGCAAAGAATCTATTTAATGTAGCATTATTAACAGAAAAACCTCCTCATATAAATTCAACTATATCTTGACCTATTCAAGGTATAGCACTCATAAGATTAGTAATAACTGTTGCTCCTCATAAACTCATTTGACCATAAGGTAATACATAACCTAAGAAAGCTGTAGCCATCATTATAATAAGTATTACTGTACCTATAGCTCATGTTAAAGTTCTAGGTGATTTGTAAGATCCGTAATATAAACCTCTACCTATGTGTAAGTACACTAAAAAGAAAAAGGCTGAAGCTGTATTAGAGTGTAAATAACGTACTAATCAACCATTATTAACATCTCTCATAATATGCTCTACAGAATTAAATGCTTCTAATACACTAGGTGTATAGTGCATAGCTAATGTAACACCTGTTACTATTTGTATAATTAAACATAAACCTAATAATGATCCAAAATTTCACAAGTAACTTATATTAGCTGGTGTTGGTGCATCGATTAAATATGCATTCAATATCCTTAATAAAGGATGACTTTTTAAAATTCTCATTTTTTTTTTGTTAATTTATTTATTTAATTTTTATTTATTAATTTATATATATTATTTGTATATAATATATACATAAATATATATATATATATATATATATATATTTATATTTAATTTAATTATTTAGATTATTATTTTCATTTAATATATTTATAAAATTATTTTTTTTTTAAATACCATTTGGTACAAATAATACAATAGCTAATAAATTAGACATATGTAATCATTCGTTAGGCATAAGCATAAATAAAAGAATAATTAAAGTTAATATAGAAATGGTTATAGTTAAAGAACTAGATAAAGCAAATTTAGAGTCAAAATATATTTTATTAATTGCTTTGTTGTTTTGTAATACTAAAGCAGGTATTCTTAAATCTTTTAAATTACTAAAATAAGAATAAGAATGACCATCGAAGAACATTGTTTTAACAATAAATAAGTAATAAACAGCACTGATTACACTAGTTAAAACTCCTATAAGTGTTAAAAAAATAAATCCTTCTTGTAAAGCAGCAGAGAATACCATCTGTTTTGCAAAAAACCCCATTAAAGGCGGAATTCCTGCAAATGAAAATAAAGTAATAGATAAACTTAAAGCTAAAAAACTATTAATATGGAAATATCCTTTAAGCTGACTTATAAGCTGTATTGGAGAATTATTTTTATCTATTAAATTAGTATGATTTATATTTTTATCATTATAGGCATATAAGCTATAACCTATAGCCACTAATAAAATAAAGGCATTTAAATTAGATAAACTATATTGAACTAAATAAAAAATAAATGATTGTATAGATTCTATACTATTTATAGTTAATGCTAATAACATAAAACCTAAATGAGATATAGTACTATAAGCAAATAATCTTTTAATTCTATATTGAGTTAAACCTAATACAGTACCGATAATTAAAGATAATAATGAACTTATTAATAAACTTGTTGTTCAAGTATATTGTGTTGTAATATAAATACTATTAGTATAATGAACTAATTGTAATAATAATATTAAAATTGATATTTTTGCAATTATTGCTACAAAAGTAGTAACTATTGTAGGAATACCATCATAAACATCCGGAGATCAAAAATGAAATGGTGCAGCTGAAATTTTAAATAAAAATCCTATAGATATTAATAATAAGCAATAAGGTATATATGTTATTATATCTTGTTCATTTAATATACCAGCTAAATTATTTATAACATAAAAACTATCTAAATATGTAACACCTAAATTAGCATATATTAATGCAATTCCTAATAAAATAAAACAAGATGATAACCCACCCAACAAGAAATAAGTTAAACCTGCAGAAGTAGAAGACTCAGAATTTCTGTACATAGTACATAATAAATATAAACCATAACTTTGTAATTCAATAGATAAAAAAATAGATACTAAATCACTACTAGATATTAATAATATACTTCCTGTTATAATAAATAATAACATTAATGTGTATTCTAATATTGTATATTGTTCTCCTTTTTTTAATATTATATTAGAAACAGCCATATTTTTAACAAATTGTAATTTTGTAAATAATAATTTGTATATACTCATATACTCACTAGATATAAGTTTTCTAGGATAAAATCCTGTCATATTCAATATTAATAAACTTATAATAAATATTAATATATGAAATGATTGTGTTATAGAAGATGTAAAAAATAAACCACCAAATAACCCAATACCATTATCTAAATATGTTATAAATAAATTATTATAAGATAAATAGATACAATAGAACAATATTATTATACCTGTTCTAGCGTATAATATTGCTGTATCACGTCTAGAAGACAAAGCATTAGATAATAATAAACAGAATATTGAGGATAAAAGCATATCCAAAAAAAAAAGATAAATTTAAATAAATAAATTAAATAATATAAAAATATATTATTTAGTAGATGATAAATTATTATTTAATAAAGCAAATAGAGTAAATACTACTAATATTAATAAATTATTATCATTATATGAAAAATATAATAGAGAAATATAGAAAATTAAACCTATTAATATGTATAAAGCATAAGTAGTTATAACACCAGTACTTAATTTATTTAAGCTATTACTTAAAGATAATAATCCTTTTTCTAAACCATAAGGCCCTAATAATTCTACAGAACCTTTATCAAGACTTTTAGTAGTTTGACCTCCTAATTTAAGAACACCTTCTACAATATATTTATTATAGAACAATTCTATATAGAATCTTTGGTTAAAAAAACTAAAAATATTATAACCTAATTTTGTATATTTAAAGTTAATAAGTAATTTAGGTAAAAATTCAGATAATAATACTGAAATTATACTTAATGAAACAGTAAATATAAATGGTAATAATTTAAAGAATGTAGGAACAGCAAATTCAGTGTCTAACATAATTTCATGGCTAGGATGAATAAATAAACTATTATCAGCAAAGAAACCAGTACCTAAACCTATAAATATATCTTTAGTTAAATAACCAAAAAAAATAGAAAATATAGATAAAATTATCAAAGGAATAGTTAAAAATAAATCACCTTCATGAGCATGTTTGTAACTAACTAAAGGACCATTAGGATTAGCTAAGAATGTTAAATATAAAACTTTAGCCGAGTAAAGTGTAGTAAACATTGCACCTATAGTAGCTACAAAATAAACTATTGTACCAGATAAGTAGAATTGTCCATAAGAAGATTCAAGAATAAAATCTTTAGAATAGAATCCTGTCATAAAAGGTACAGCTACTAAACTCAATGAGGCTATTAACATAACTGAATAAGTTAAAGGTAAAAATTCTCTTAAACCACCATATTTTCTAAAATCTTGATTATCAGCTACTGCGTGTATAACTGAACCAGCCCCTAAGAATAATAATGCTTTATAAAAAGCATGATTTACTAAATGGAATAATGCTAAGTTATAACTAGATAAACCTATAGCTATAACCATCATACCTAATTGACTCATAGTAGAATAAGCTATAACTTTTTTAATATCTTGTTGAAATAAACCAATTAAAGAACTAAATACTGTAGTTATAGCACCTAATCATAAACAAAGTACTAATACTGTTGAACTATATTCTATTAAAGGTGATGATCTCATTAATAAATACACACCAGCAGTAACCATAGTAGCAGCGTGAATTAAAGCAGATACAGGTGTAGGACCTTCCATAGCTTGAGGTAATCAAATGTGTAAACCTACCTGAGAACTTTTAGCTGTAGCACCTATAAGTAAACAAATACCTATTATAGTTATTATATTCTCATTATAATATGGTGCTAAAGCAAACACAGTACTATAATCAATATTTCCAAAAGATCATAATATAGCAAACATACCTACAGTTAATAAACAATCACCAACTCTATTCGTTAATAAAGCAGATAAAGAACTTTGATTTGCTGCTATTCTAGTAAATCAGAAATTTACTAAAAGGTATGAACAAACTCCAACACCTTCTCAACCTACAAACATTATTAAATAATTATTTCCTGTTACAAGTATAATCATCATAAAAGTGAATAAACTTAAATAACTAAAAAATCTTTGATTATGTGGATCGTGACTCATATAACTTATAGAATATATATGTACTAAACTAGATACTATTAATACAGGTATCAACATAGATACTGTTAATGAATCAAATCTAAAGTTTCATAACACATATAATGATTCTACATCTACTCACCTTGCTACATTTATTGTTACAGGTATATTATTAAATCCTACTTCAAAAAAAGCTACTATTGCCAGAAGTGTTGTAGTTATTACTGAAGTACATGTTATTAGATGTGCTCCATTTACACCTACTTTTCTTCCAAAAAAACCTGAAACTATTGAACCTAATAAAGGTAAAATTATCAAAGTTAAGTACATTATTTATATTGTATTGATATACTTCCTCTTAATCTATAATATGCTACTAATATACCTAAACCTATTGCAGATTCTGCCCCTGCTATTGTTAAAATATAAACAGCAAAAGTTTGTCCTAAAATATCATCAAAACTAAGTGAGCTAATTAATATTAAAAATGTTACAGATAATAACATAATTTCAATTGAAATTAACATTAGTATAATATTTTTTCTATTTAAAACAAATCCTAATATTCCTATAAGAAATAAAAATATTGAAAAATTCATTATATAAGTATAATTTTATTTGATTTATCTATACTACATGTAAATATATATATATATATTATAATATATCAATATACTATTATAAACGTGTATAAGAGTTGAACTTATATTTACGTGTCCGTAGCACGTCATTCTACCATTAAATTAACACGTTTTCATCAATATATTATATTATATTAATGTATTGATATATAATTGATTTTTTTGAAACCATATTAAACTTAATTACTTTAACCGTAAGGTATACTATAGTATATAACTCTAAAAATTATCTATTATTAGAGTTATCACCATTTATTTGAGGATCACCATCCTCAAGGTGCCCATTAGGCATATCCTCTACTGGGGACATAGGACGAGGGCTTTCTGTTAAACCCTCCCCTAATATTGTACCGTCATTATCTTCAGTAGAGGTTGGAGACAGAGGACGGGGGCTTTCGGTAATACCTTGCCCTAATATACTATCTCTTTCTGGATTTTGAGGGGTAGCTTGTCCTATACCATTTGGAGTTCCTGTATTTGATTCTATTGGCCCATTACCATTAGAACCACCAGAATCTTGATTATTAATATAATCTCCATTAATACCAGAATCACTATCAATATCCGTAGGAGATGATAAAAGTATATACATATTTTCGCTATTAAATTCTAATAAATTTAATATTGTAAGCCCTGTGAAAAATAATAATTTGAGCATTCAAATTATAATATTTAAATTGTTAAAAATAAAAGTCATATTTGTTCGTTATAATTAAAATTTTCGTGTTATTCTTATTTAATACTTCTCAAGAATTATTATTATTTATATTAAAGAATATCCATTTTGATATTATAACCTGGATCTAGTTATAATATCATTTTCTAGATATAGTTCTAGAATCATTTATTTTTTTATATTCCGCTATTAATGAATTAATTTTATTTTTTCTAAAACCTTCAAAATGTTCTTTATAGTGATTAACATAGAAATATTTTGGTTGAACTGAATAACCTAATCTTATTTCATTACGATGAAATTCAATAAATTTCATAACTGTTGGTCTATCGTAAATTACTATATTAGTAGCATCAGGAAATGTTATTTTACAGTAATGATCCCTTCTATCTGCACTTTCACATACATAAGTGAAACGTAAACCATCCTCATCATAAACACGTCTAGTATTCGAACCTAAACCCTTAGGATCATTAGTATGAAAACATTCTGGATGTATAGATCTATTTTTTTCTGCATCAAAATAACAGAATTTGGGACCCTTAGGTGGTAATCTTTCTAACATACCTTGCTTTAAAGGACGACCTCGTTTTTTTGGCGCAGATTCTTCATTATCTTCTCTTCTCCTTTTAGAATTTTCTACTTCAAATAAAGGCTCAGATCCTGTAAATTTAGGATCAGGTGGACCACCATTACCCCCACTTGAAAAACCTGGATTACGAGAACTACCTTGACCAGCTGAACCTCATCTATTTATATTTAAACAACATTCATCATTAAACTCAAAAACATAATTAATAGAAAAACTATTAAGTAATTCAAGAAAAAATAATCCATTATTTGTTATAGCGCAATAAGTAAAAAATAACCCTATTATTACCCTATATATAAATAATAATCTATAGGGTAAATTAGGTTCTAGATATATCTCTTTATAGTAAATATATTTAAAAAAATTTTTATTTATGCTAAATTTTGTCATTACCATTTTATATTAAAATTATAGTATATATTATTAATTAACCTTCCATTTGGTCTCTTAATCACAGTAAGAAATCTTTAATAGATACAGATTGTATAGCTATAGGCATAGAACTATGAAGTATTCCACAGATCTCTGAACATTGTCCAAAGAATGTTCCAGGACGATTTATATAAACAGAAGCTTGATTTAATCTACCTGGATATGCATCAGCTTTAATACCTAAAGATGGACAAGCATAAGAATGTATAACATCCGCAGATGAAATTACAAATCTTGTGTGAGTTAATTCAGGTATAATAACTCTGTTATCTACTTCTAACATTCTGAATTGACCTTCTTCTAAGTCACTTTCAGGAACTATATAAGAATCAAACTCTATAAACTCATCCTCTTCGTTAGTAAAATCTGGGTATTGATAACTTCAATATCATTGATGACCTTCAGCATAAACTACTAAAGAAGGATCCATTACCTCGTCCATTAAATATAATAATTTAAATGAAGGAAAAGCTATCAATATTAATATAAATGCTGGTGTTACAGTTCAAATCAACTCTATTAAAGTTCCATGATTCATATATTTATGTGCTATAGGTGATTTTTTAGCTAAAAAATTCCTTATTATTGTTATAATCATTCATGTAACTGTAAATAAAATAATAGCTAAATAAAACATAATATTGTTATGTAATTCTTCTATACCTTCCATTTGAGGTGAAGCACTATCTTGAAAAAATAAACCCCATGGTGTTGGAGCATCCATTTGTATATTTCATACATTATAATTTACAAAAAACATAATTATCTATCTATTCTAATTTATCTTAGTATTTTTTTTTCTTATTTAATATAAATCATAATTATTATTTGTATATTAAAGAGTAACCATTTCATGATTTGATATATAAATTATAAACCTGTCTACTTTCTATTTTTAAAGCATTTTTTCCTAGTTCAAATGCAAAACCTAAAGTTAACACAAGAAAAAATACTAACATTATCGATAAACCATATATTCCATTAGTATAAGAACTTACTGCATAAGGATAAATTAATAAAATTTCTAAATCAAATAATAGAAACAATAAAGCAAAAATAAAAAAAGATATACTAAATTGTGTTCTATTTTGACCTAAAAAAGAATGAAAACCACATTCAAAAGCACTATCTTTTTCTTGGTATGAATTATGCGGTGAAAGTATTAAATTTACTGCTAGTAATATTATAGCTAACACAGGTATTAAAAATAAAAAAAAAGTCGTTGTTGTCATTGTAAAAAAAAAATTTTTTAATTCAAAAAAAAATATAGATATATAATTTATTTGATGATGTATTTTGTTTAATTGATTTTTATTAACTTATTTATACATATAAGAAATTTATCTTCAAAGTAATTATTAAAATTATTACTAAAATTATTACAGTATTTAACTAAACATAGCTTAATTATGCAACATATAATAACAAAAAAGCCATCATTAAAGCAAATAATCCTGTTGCTTCTGCAAAAGCAAAACCTAATATAGCATATGAAAACAACTGTCCTCTTAATGATGGATTTCTAGCTACACCTAGTATCAATGCCCCAAAAACAACACCTATACCTACTCCTGCACCTATTAAACCTGTTGTAGCTAAACCTGTTCCAATTATTCTTGCTGCTTGAATCATAATTATATCATAATATATATGATACAAATCCTAAATATAAAAAATATTTTTCTATATATTATTATTCCTACCTCACCTACCCTAACCCTACGACCTCCCAATGTTTATCCCACCAACCTACCCATTTTTTTTCTCCAACCTACAAACAGAAATTTTTATGTTCCTGTAGTATAATTTGTATTAATTATACCTATATTGTGTTATACATTATCATTTTAACATACCATAACCCGTTATTATGATTGTAACGGTAAACTAGCAAAAGCATGAGGTTTAGGTGGACTAGTTAAACATCACTCTAAAGAACTATTATTTCTAGTAAAGTATACTTGGAATGTATCACTGAATAATTGTGGAGTTAATCAAGGATATCTTGATACAGCCTTACCTTCTGTTAATTGTTTATAAATAATAGTTAAGAAATATCATGTAGCTACAACACTAATAATAGAACCTATACTACTAATTAAATTTCAACCATAGAAAGCGTCAGGGTAATCACTAATTCTTCTAGGCATACCTTGTAAACCTAAAAAATGTTGTGGGAAGAATGTTAAATTAACACCAACAAATAAAATTCAGAAATGTACTTTAGCTGCGAACTGATCATAAGATAAACCTAATATTTTTGGTATTCAGAAATATCAACCGCTAAATAATGCAAAAACAGCACCCATAGATAATACATAGTGGAAATGAGCTACCACATAGTAAGTATCATGGAAAGCAACGTCAAGTGATGCGTTAGCTAAAACAACACCACTTAATCCACCTATTGTAAATAATACAACAAACCCTAATGCAAATAACATAGGAGGTGTTAAATGTAAAGATCCTCCGTAACATGTAGCTAATCAACTAAATATTTTAATACCTGTAGGTACAGCAATAATTAAAGTAGCAGCTGTAAAGTAAGCTCTAGTATCAACGTCTAAACCTACTGTATACATGTGATGACTTCAAACTATGAAACCCAATACACCTATAGACATCATAGCATAAACCATACCTAAATAACCAAATACATTTTTACTTGATGCTGCAGAAATTACTGTACTAATTATACCAAATCCTGGTATAATTAAAATGTAAACTTCAGGGTGTCCAAAAAATCAGAATAAGTGTTGGAATAAGATAGGATCACCTCCCCCTGCTACTTCAAAGAATGATGTATTAAAGTTTCTATCTGTTAAAATCATAGTTATAGCACCTGCTAATACTGGCAATGATAATAATAATAATACAGCAGTAATTATTACTGCTCATCCAAATAAAGCTAATTTGTGTAAACGTATTCCTGGACTTCTCATATTTAAAATAGTTGTTATAAAATTAATAGCACCTAACATACTACTAATTCCACTTAAGTGTAAACCAAATATAGCTAAATCTACACTAGGTCCACTGTGTGATTGTATACCTGATAAAGGAGGATATAATGTTCAACCTGTACCTGCTCCATTTTCTATTGTTGCTGAAAATATAAATAAAAGTAAACTAGGTACTAATAATCAAAAACTTATATTATTTAATCTCGGGAATGCCATATCTGGACCTCCTACTAATAAAGGTAGTAAAAAATTTCCAAATCCTCCGATTAATGCAGGCATAACCATAAAAAAAATCATCATTATAGCGTGAGCTGTTATTATACTGTTATATAATTGATTATCTGAAATATATTGTACTCCCGGTCCTGATAATTCTAATCTTATAAGTACTGAAAAAGCTGTACCTATTAAACCTGAAAATAATGAAAACATTAAATATAACGTTCCTATATCTTTAGCATTAGAAGATAAATATCATCTTTCTTGTCACTCCGTGGGTTGTTTGAAAGTTAAACTTGACGCAACATTTTCATTAGTTAATTCTATGTGTTTTACTGTATCATTACTTTGATAAGAAGAACTAGTAGAATAACTACTTTCCTGCGAATAGTTGGTTATAGAATTATTAACTGGCAAAACTAGTTATAATTAATTTTTTCCTAGGATAACTAAAAAAAAGTTACATATTAATGTATTTATAGAAATATATAGATATTTATATATACAATAAAAAAAATATTATAAAATAAAAAAATTTTTTAATTTAATTAAAAATAAAATAAAATAAACATACTGTAAGAAAAAAAATAAATGCTGTAATAAAATATAAAAATAAATATATAAATATTATAATATACTAAAAATATTTGTAAATATTTATTTAAGTATATATAAATTCACATAATTAAGGATATATTGAATGAAAGTATAATGAGTAACAAAAAAAACTTTGTTACCTAGGGAGGGTACCTAGAATCGAACTAGGATATACTATGCCACATACAGCCGTTCTACCATTGAACTATACCCACCTAATATAAGTAAAAATATTATTAAATCTAATAATATTTTTATTTATATGTTTTGTTAATAATTTTATTATAAATTAATAAATCTTTATAACGTATTACACATATCACATCTTTAAATAGACCCTTAATGTTAATAAATAAAAAAAAATGCTAAAATTATCTATAATTTAATAGCCAGAAGAGAAATTCGAATTCTCATTCTTAATTCATGAAATTATTGTTCTACCTATTGAACTATCCTGGCAAATATAATATTATTATATTTGTTTTATGTTGGGGCGACTCGAACACCCAATAGTAAATACCAAAAATTTATGACTTAC